>NC_140951.1:66379341-66406841 GCF_014529385.1 Adiantum capillus-veneris | reverse complement strand
TCCATTGGATGTCAGTAACTTCACTGAGAAGCATGCTCAGATGATGTTGCCTGTTGTGCCTGACTTCAGGATTGGAGACAGGACCTATATCTTCTTACATGATGTGCAAAGTGTGTTTTATTTAAGGGAGGATTTCTCCCTAGCTATTATTTCCAGAGTCCAAGAGGAGAGGAGTGGATTTGTTTCAGAGGATAGTAGTGATGATGAGGCAATGGAAACATCCAGCAATCCAATGGAATGCCTTCGAAGATGCTTTGAGAAAGCTGAAAAATACAAGGAGACACTACCTGATGAAGCCACCTTCCAAGCAATAAGACAAAGCCTAAGACCATCGAAAAGTAACAAAGAAGTGGAGGATTGGTTTAACCATTCAGGTCAGGGGTCAACTACATCTGTAGACCTGTGGCAAGAAAACCTCTTTCTGCAGGATGAGAGCTTCATGGTAACTCTCTCTCTCTCTCTCTCTCTCTCTCTCTCTCTCTCTCTCTCTCTCTCTCTCTCTCTCTCTCTCTCTCTCTCTCTCTCTCTCTCTCTCTCTCTCTCTCTCTCTCTCTCTCTCTCTCTCTCTCTTTGTGTCATTTCTGACATTGTATGTGCAGTCTTGGATTGCTGACAAGGATGACTTCCTTCGGCGCCGGACAAGAGAGTATCGAGGAAGGGATGTGGCCCTAGCACAGACCTTTCAAAGCTTTGCGAGTCGCCGATAGTAGTTTTTCACAATTCCATGTCACAAGAGGGTTCAATAGCAACTTACACATTCAAGACACTATCACGCTTCTTGGGTGGACCGGTGCTGCCCAAAAGTGCAGATAAAGTCATTCTTGTGGACAAAGTGTTTGCTAGAGATTGTTTTGGTTACTGCCCAGGCTATACAGGTGGTCGAGCAGCGTATTACTACACCTACACAGCAATGGCACTAGCTCTTGGTAGACAAAACCCAGATGAACTTTTAGAGTATGGCAAACATCTCATGATTCGTTACAAGGGTGACGTGCCAAAAAACAAAATTGAACCTGCAAAATCTTGATACACTTCAAGTAGCAATTGTATAAGATCATGTATTACATAAATTTTGTACAATGTCATCCACTCAGAGTATCTTTCTCCACTTGTGATTCACATACACCATTGTCTCTCTCCACCTTCGTTGACTTTCACGAGCTCCGGAGTTGTTGTATGCCATTGATCTTTTAGCTTTTTGTTGTTGTAAATGTCTGATGGCTTGTGCTGTTGCTGAATTTGCCAAGACTTCTTTTGCCTGCATTCGATGAATGATTCTACGATAGAACCATTCAAATAGTTCTCTCAAACTGTTAGCCTTGATTCGAGAGCCACCATGTCGTGTGTGCCTGAAATAAGCATTTCTCGCCATGTAATGAGACTTTTCCATCCCTTGGGTATTCCATATTGCCGGGTTCCCATACTTCTATATAAAATATGGCAAATGATTGAAGATGATGTGCTGGATATGAAAACAGATTAGTTAGAATGTTTTACAGTCACATATTTGCACATAAGAGAGAAAGAAATACATTATAATACCATGTAGTGAGTAATCTGGGTGTCTGTCCATGCTGTCTTGAATGATTTTTTCAGAAGGTTGAGATTTTCCTTGAACTTGTTCATATCACCTTGTGACCAGTCATCTTTGTCGCACATCAAAAATAGGATGTCTATTGATCGCCAAACCTCAGCCTTCGCGTTACGAGTAGTTGGTTCGTGGTCTTTGACTGCAATATGTAGCTTTTTCCAGCTCTGATACTCTACCTTGCTAACATAAGATGTGTTATATATTTTTCCATGTTTTGTTAGCTTTGGATCTCTTGTACCTTGGGGCTTAGATAAAAACCTCCGTGCCTTCACCCCACCGATGGATGGTTTGCATGGGACATCCTTCTCAGCAGTTGATCTCTTTTCATCCCGCTGGATTTTCACATTGCCACCATGAAGCCCCATATCCGACAGTACCATTTCTAAGCATTGCAGGGCTACTTGTCGTTCTGCGGAGTTCTTAATCTTCCAAGCAAACCCGATGTATAAGTAGACCAATTTCTCCACAATTCTACAAAGGGCATGCATTGTACAAATGTGGACATTCACAAGTGGTATTTTCAAAACGGGTCGAAAAGCAGGATCCTCAATGTGACGTGTTGGAGCTTTTCTCCACCACTTTGGGTCCATGACCTTTGCAGGCTCCATGCAGAACAAACACGGTGACTTTGCCATTGCACCCATTCCACAATTATACATGTACTTTAATGTTTTAAGGTCACCTGCAAGATGCCACTGAACTTGAAAGTCTCCCCTTCCATCTAAACGTAGTACCTCTCCCTGGTTAGTCTGTCGATCAATCACCTCCGGAATATTAGTTCGATGGAACACCCAATATAGAATCTCATGATCTTCTTTCTTTACCTGCAACAAAAAATAAATGAGACTTAAGTAGATCTGAACATTTGAGCTTACTTGAGAATATCGCTTACCTCAAACGCACCAAGCCACCATATGTTAGATTCTGATTGAACACTAAAATATAAAGGATCATCACTGGGACACTTTGAGAGGGCTCTATTCATTAAAGTAATAGTAACACACTCTAGCTTTTTCTCTTTAACAAGCTCACACTCATCCAGTTTTAACACAAAATGTAATAGCCCACGTGACTCTTCAAATGTGATGTTGTAAAACTCCACCATTCTCTTCTGTAGTATCCGCAGGTCCATAAAAATATTGTTGAACTCATCATATGCCATGTTCGCTCCATGGCCACTGTAAGTTGCTTTAATATGAAAGGGCTGTCCAAGATAGTCTCCCTGTGCCTCGTTAAGCTGAAGCCTCTCTTTCCAAACGCTTGAGGCTGATGGTAGAAGTTTGGATTTTATACCCTTCCTAACAAAGATGGATGAGACAGACTTTTGGATAGCCGAATATCCTCTTTTGCTTACACCAAGTGAATCAAGTGTGCCTTGTATCTCTTTTGCGGGCACTGAGTTCTCTGAAATAAAGCGGTCCACTACATTTCTTTGTAGAACCTTAAACTTCTTGTCATGTACTATATCTGCTGCCAGGCTTCTACTTATAAGTGGCTTCAATCTCTTTCCTATATTGGCTTTGGGGTCAATTTTTTCCTTGTCAGGATAGATTGAATCTCTACATGAAGACAATGCATAAGTAAATAACAGAAAATTTGCTTCACTAACACTATTTAGGCACATGAAAACAATGCATAACAAGAAAAAACAAAAAGATTACTTAACTAAGACAATGTAGCCAACCAAGAAGCATCACCTTAATGCTCGGATTCTTTTCTTGAGACCTCCTGATGCAACCTGCAATGTTTCAAGATTGCGCAATTTCTTCTTTCGGATACGACCACCCAAGATGGTGTCCTTCATTTGACAACTTCGCACCTTTCCTTTCAGTTCTTGTACCTCTATTTTATGTTGCAAAATGGTAACCTGATCTGTAGAATGTAAATGTGAAAGGCGAACAATCTCACATTGTTGAGCTTGGAGAATGCTCTTGTAAGTTTCAGCTTCTCTTGTAAGTGATTTACAATAACCCAGAAGGCCCTTTTCTCCATCACCAGCAAAGGTCAATAAGCTTGTAGGATTGACGAACGGTGGAGACGCATTAGTTATTGGATTCTTAGGGTAGAGAGAGCCTCTCGTCCAGATATCTATGTGTTTAGCTCCTTGAGCTCTGAGCGTGTCTATGGAGACGGGAGGTATATGTGTGTTTGTTTTACTGCGCTTAATCAATGGTTGGTACTCATTGTCCAAATCAATGTAAAGGTGATATTTGGCTCGTTTCTGGGTAACATTTGTGCCATTTGAGGAGTGCGCCATTAGCCAAATGTGCAGGTTTAATGGAAAGTGAATAGCGGCTGCGATTCGTCCCTCCATGTTAGCCTCATTCCCTCCGTATTGACGTTGTTCATTCAATGCAACTGAAAAGAGGATTATCCCTCAATCACTACGAACGAATGTTCAGAAGAGTAAGGAATCTACTTAAAGTACACTTTTTGAAGTTTTACTATGAAAGACCCAGCTCTTTTATTTGCCATTTTTTCTAGAGAGAGAGTACAAAAAATACATTTTCTTAGAAGGCCCTCCAAATGACCTCCGAAATTTCCTAATGTTAGAAATAGGCTTTAGGGTCATGGTTGATGCCCTGATTCTTGCGAGCTAATAGATTTAGGCTCAACAGACACTCTTTCTCCTTGAATCATTAAATTATCCTCCAATTGGATCGCATTGGTGGTGACTGCTTCCCAAGTGGTGATACCTCTAATGACTAGGCCATTGTAGATATCCTCATGTCGTAATCCCCTAATGAATCTATCAAGCAATTGATTATTATTGAAGCGCTCATTTGGATTACAACTAGAATTCAAATGCTTCAGCCGACTAATAAAGTCTCTCACCGACTCTCCTTCCTCTTGTTGGGCTTTCTGGAGCTGAGAGGCTACACCCCAAAGTACTCCCTCTCGTATGTATTCTTTCAAGAACAGTCTCCTAAGAGTAGGGTAAATCATTTTTTCTTACACCCTTAGGGTTCTATACCAATCCCCCGCCTTCCCACTTAAGGTTAGGCTTAAAGCATTACTCTTATGCAGGTCATTGTGTTCTCCTAGAGAATCGTATATTTGTTCAAACACTTCGATATGCTTTCTCACATCCCCGTCTCCACTAAGCTTTTGTGTGAGCTTGGCTATTTGTACTGCCTTACTTCTAGGCTCTCTATCAGGCGTGTTACGCATATTCTCAGCAATAGATCGACCAATAGCTTGAGCAAATGTTGCCAAGTCACCTAAGTGAGCAGGCACCGTGGGTGAAGGTGCTCCAGAGACTACATGTGGAGTAGGTATTGGCATTGGGCTTGGCACATAGGAAGCCCTTGGGTTCCACATTTGGTACGGTGTTGTGCCATGTGGCGGCCCAAAGTTCATATGTGTGGCCCTAGGCATAGCAGACGTCAAATGTGACATGCTAATGCTATCCCATATAGTCCCATGGAAATAAGAACTTGGGTGTTGTGGTTGTGGAGCATAGGTAGTTGAAACAATGGGAGGGGTAGGGACTACATGAGTGCGATGACACATAGGTGCATACGATTGGTACACACTTGTAGGTACTGTTGTAGGCATTGAGCTACCATGTAGCGGTGCTTTACTAACAAATGAGTTCCATGGCGTGTTTCTTGGCATGCCCATCATTGGGGTAGGCATGGTAGCCGTGGTGTCATCAAGGGAAAGATGAGCTAGACTTGGAAAGGTAAAGCTATCACTTGTTGGCTCAGATTTCATTGAGACCCCTGGCAAAACAACATATGGGGGATCCATCAGACTTACCAAGGGAGTCTCCATTTGTGATAAGGTTGGTTGTTTAGCCTTTCCTGTATCCAAGAATCTCATGAGACCCGTTGAAGGCATGTGGATCCCCTTGTTCTGTCTCTCTAACTCAATCACCCTATGGATGACCTCACAAACTCTTTGTTGTTAATCCTCCACACTAGTAGCACCCATTGTGGATTGTAGGACATCTAACCAACCCACGTGATAGGTGTGACCTATGTATAGGTCGGTCAGAGTTTTCATTTGTAGTTCGTACTCCCAGTTCTCATTTAAGAACGCTCCATCTAGAATTGAGGTGCTAGGGGTGTCGTTTGAGCTAGATGCAATGTTGCTTTCTAGGGGTTGGCCCTTAGCGGTTGCTAAGTCAGGAGCACTCGATTGCTCTCTTAGCAAGTATATTGACATAGTGGATTTCTCTTTTAACTCTCTTCATTGCTCCGCCTTGCGTAAGCTCTCGACTTCCTTTTCCCTAGCCGCAATGATATACCGCTCAAGCTCTTGCACTTCAGCAAGGCTTCTACCATCTGGTAATATGACCTCAAAGGGGAATAGCTCTAAAGAGTCACGAGGTGCACTGAATGAAGTATTCACGTGCACATTCTCTAAGGGCATAGGGTCTACATTGGTCATGAATGGAGAATTTACTTCCCCACCCCCCTCATTTACATCATTAGCTCCATGTTCGGAGTGAGTGGCTCTACTAAAGGTTTCCTTCAAGCGGCTAAGCACGCTTGGCTCGGACCGCGGGCCCATGGCATGCATGTCTTGGCTTGAGCTATCAGGATTAGGCATTGGGAAACCCTCCATGATGTCGTAGTCAGAGGAAGAGTCACTAGCCGCTATGTTCGGGTCTTGGTTTGTACTACCTTGGGTCCTCGTCGAGGGCCCGGAACCTAAGGTAGGTGAATAAGGAGAACTCGCATAAGTCGAAATTCTCTCTAGTTTCTCCGTCTCTAGCACACGACCAAAGCGCAGATGCGTGCCTTTGACACCCTACAAGCGTTGGCGAATAACCTCAAAGGTTAACCGCTTACTTTTTTAGGCGTCCGTTTTCACTCGTTTTTTTTTAATGTTTTTAATCTTTTTTAATGATCAATTTTTTTATTAAAGTGTGTGATAGCTCGAAACAAGCATATCACTCAGAGAGTCGCGATGTGCTTTATAGCACAATGTTTGGTCACCTGAAGCTCCGTTGGTCCTCAAAAAAGTCGATTTTTAGCTACGTGTGAAGCTAAAATACGTAATTTTAAAGGACGACTGAGGCCTGAGCCTAAGTGTGAGCTTGGGCCTGGGTGTGGGCTTGGGTCTGGAAGATATTCCCGATCCCGTTCCTAAATTTTTTTTTTTAATTATTCTTATTTTTTTATATTTTAATTTTTTTGAGATAAGGTCGTCGCGGCCTGCGCGCGAGCACACACACACTCTACCTACCTACTTACATCTAATACACCTATTGTTACACACTAATACACTTCATTAGCTCTCACAGATCTACTTCCTACTTACTGTACTTTACATTACACAGAACTAACAACCTTAATACTAAGACCTTAGTACAGAGAAAACACGGTAACCTTTCAAAACTTCATAATCAAAGAAATACACAGTAGCAACACAAAATCCTTCTTCTCAACATACACCCCTTCCTTTCCTACCTTTCCTACAATTGAAATTGCACCACAAAAGAAGGACAGAGTGCCATTCAAGCTTAGTGTATGGCATTCCCCTGCAATGGCGCCAAAAATGTGCGCGTCTGTCACACGTGTCAATGCAAGGAACTTTTCGATACACTGTGTGTGAGCCACAAATGGCTCCAAGCACACAACAAGCCTAAACTATGCAGAAGACCAATGCGACGGATCTTGAGACTTGGAGTATTTTGGCCGACTATGAGGAGTGATGTTCATTCTTTTGTGAAAAATTGTCCTCAATGTCAAAAACAAGCACCCATACCTCATGTGACATTGTTCCAAATATCAAACTATCTAGTTACTTACTTATCAAACCAAATATTTCTTGAGGATATGAGTAAACGCCGTGAAAGAGCAATTGAAACTGAAGCAAGAGACTATGCTCTTATTGGAAACCAATTGTATCGGAGAGGAAAAGATCAATATCTGCGTCTTTGCGCAAATGAAGACGAATATATTCCCATTATAGAACAAGCACATGCTAGATTAGCTGGAGGTCACTTTTCAAGTGAAACCACTGCAAGAGCAATCTTAATGGTAGGCATATGGTGGCCAACACTTTTTGCAGATGCCAAGGAATATGTTTGAAAGTGTGATGCATGTCAACGAGCAAAAATGCCAACCCGTGTAGATAGCATGCCCTTGAGACCAATGATGGGGGTTAGAGATTTTGCAAAATGGGATATAGATTTTGTTTGGCCAATATAGCCACCTACTTATAGAACCCAAGCTCAATATTTGACCAACTGGGCCGAGGCTAAAGCAACTCAAAAGAATGATGCGAGAACCACCACCGCATTCTTGTATGAGTACGTGTTCACAATATATGGACTGCCCCAATAGAAATTATCATTGATAGGGAAACTCATTTCCTCAACAAGGTAATTGAGTATTTGCTTAATGAATTTATGGTCATTCATAACAAATCAGTTCCCTATCACCCACAAACAAATGGAGAAGTTGAGCATACGAACAAATTCTTAGCTCGGTATTAACTAAAGTGGTTAGTTCAGGACGAACAGATTGGGAAATGAATATCCATGCTTCTCTATGGGCTTATCGAGTTTCATTCAAAATAGCTTTAAATGCTACACCCTTTAACCTTGTTTATGGTCTTGAAGCCATACTGTCAATACAATTTCTATTGCCGACACTAAGGGTAGTTAAGGATCTTGAGTGGACTGGACATGTATCATCAAAGAAACTTGAAGATTTGAAAAATCTTGATAAGCAACGGCTAACTGCTGTAGCTCAAATCTATGCACAAAAGAGGAAACAAAAACAGTTTTTTGATTCCCATCTAGTTACAAAAATCTTTTAAAAAGGGGGATTTAGTTTTAATCTATTCCCTTAAGCAACACATTCCCGAGTTCAAGAAAAAGGGAAACGGACCATTTATCATTGAAGACGTATCTCCAAGTGGAGCAGTTAAGTTATCCACCCTAGATGGTGAACCAATGGCTAATTGGATTAGTGGATGTTGTTTAAAGAAGTACAATTTGCCACTAACCAATGAATTGCTAGAAAAGATGCATGCAGCAAAACAAAGAAAGATAAAATGATAGTAGGTTATTGATGAAGCCCAAGAGGAAGCTCGACTTCGAGTACTCAAAAGAAAAGCTGCTCTCAAAAACCAACAAATCCCTATTCCCATCAACACTCTGGAACCAGATGACCAACTATGGGAATTACAGAAAGATGCAGTGTCAGCGGATGATGAATGGTTAGATGGAATGGACCTTCACATCAAAGTATAGTTGAACAATCATAGCACAAATGCATTGGTCGATACAGGAGCTTGAGTAAATGCAATCAGTTATTCCACATACAAGAAAGCAACAAGTGAGTCCTTGGCAACAGGAATATTGACTATTAAAGAATGCAATAAGAACCCGACATTGATATTGGGAGTAGTCAACCTAAATGTGATAGTACATGGATGTTTATGCCCTTATCAATTTGTATGCTTACCAGATGAATTCTTGGAATCTCATGGATGCGGGCTTACAAGGCAGTACCAGATTGGGATACCAATCAGCTCAACCTATCACTTAAAGGCGGACAACTCATTGTTCAAATTGCACCAAGCAAAGAGGAATCGAAAGGAGGTTACTAGTAGAGGAAACCACGAAACAATCAATCTTTTCCATCCTATCGGCAAGAAAATGCTACAAGTAGCATGCAAGGAGTCATGCAAATTTGGGTACCAAAAGCACAACTTAAGGACAAGCCGATTCAAATTTGGGTGCCCAAAACATCATCTACTATAGCACAGATGGTTCCAAGGTTCAAAACACAAAGAGGAGCATCTTTGGATAGGGAACAAAAAACAAAATTGATTTGGAAGAAAAAGGAGCACTTATCTTCTCTGTGAACTGTAAAACTGATAAAGCAATGGAGAGCTAAGTCTCAAACTACTCAACCACAACATTATGACCAAGACAAACCGAGATACCGATGGCGGGTAAAAGCTCAACAAGCATCATTATTGATACCAACAGCTCAAAAAATCAACACACCGAAGCATCTTGATGGTACAATAAAGCAAAGAGCACACAAGCTACAAGATTTTCTCTTTAGAAGACAGCAAAAACAAACCACAACATCAAAAACCCTTGAGTTAATTACTCAAGACCCAACTCTTGCACAGCATAATGGTTTTCGCTACATTGATTTTCAAAGCATGGTAGAGCCAACCAAGGCTTTGCATAGACACGATTGTTCAACCCATGCACACAGTTGTCCCGGAGTATGCCATCTAGGAGGGGTGGAAGGGAACTAAGTAATTAAGGGCAATGTTTCAAGAGGGAGGAAAAAGTTTGATGTTAACGTGTGATTTTTTTGCAAAATTACCTAATAATTCCCTTAACAAGTCATCAACAGGGGAAATTTAACTGATAACATCTCCCCAATGAGTGTAAATAGTGTATATACTGAGAGAAAATCATCAAAAAATGGTCTTTTTTTGTTATTTTTCATCATTTTTCTTGATATTGGGACTTAAAAATGGAGAAATCCACTAAAAAACAATAAAGCTGTGTTTTTCAATGGATTTTCTTAATTATTGGATTTTCACCTTTTTTTTAGGGCATTTTATTATTTTCTTTGATTTTTTCAATAAACATGTCAAAATTTAATAATAAATAACAAAAGAGCTCATATGAAAAAATAGAAGATACACTGATGATCAGAAGGACAAGGCGGACAGGCACAAAAAAATTCATTCAAATCGGCACATGGAAGCGAGAAGCCTAAATCAGGTGGCCAAGACTTACTTTCGCAAAATTCTTGCAGAATGAGCTACAAGAATCCGATTGAGGAAATTTTTGAGTCTAACATAGATTTCACGGCCTAGTAGGACTAATAGGGGAATTTGGGGAAAAATGGTTCGGGGAGTCTGAGTATAGATATCCAAGGTAGTCTAAAATCACCTCATTTCCATTTGTCGCTCTTGGAGAGAGAGCTTTCGACCTTCTTCGCGCGCGATTTTTGGAGTCCACAGTCGCGTGTTTACACCGCCATCTCACGCGAGACATGAGGGGTAAGTTCTATACTTATAAATGATCAATTATGTATGGTCGGTAGCTAGTCTAAGCCCAAGGAAAAAACCCTAGAATCCGAACAGTGCACGAAGTCCTACGACCAAAAATTGACCATAGCGGCATGTGTTAGCTCAACCAAATTGGACGAGACTTGAATTGTAGCATGCCCCCATATAATAGAACACTTCTATATCACCAGTTGACCATTCGGCAGGGGTTGAGGGGGGTCCCAAGTAGAAAAGCTAGGTTTTTGTCATATGCCAGAATTGGATTCTGACTCCACAGACAGCTTATAGACTAGGTCTATACACAATGTATATGGTTGGTTTTGTAAAAACAATCAAGGCAAGCTATTGAAAAGCAGAAAACAGCTCGAAGGCTACAAAGCATCAAATTTAACATACGAAGTCAAACTGACTCCAAATGGACAGAAATTGAATGGGTAGCTTCAGGACTATGTAGCGGACAAGTCCATAGCTTCAAAAGTGACTAACCAACTCCACAGGCCATGTAGTCACAAAAATTGGTGATTTCAGAGTCGACAAAGCAAGAAGTGATGCTGACACAAGAAAACTTTACCAAATTCAATTTAGGACTTGTTTTAGGTGTATTGAATATGTTTAGGTCAAAAATTGTCAAGTTTAGAAAAAAAAAGTTGACTGCTGTAAATAATCGCGATTATTTACTTTTGCACTTTTTTGGCTTGAAAATGTTACCTTCACCTATCACTTGTGCACACCTATTACATGCCACATTTCAAGTATGAGCCAAAATGATCAATGATAACTTGGAAAATTGTCAAAAAACGCAAAGAAGTCCTTCCAATCCAAATTTTTAGTTATCTGTCACATCTTTTGATCCAAATCACCTCATATCTCATACACAGAGTCTACATCATGCCTAGAATCAAGTTGCAACAAAAAAGTGTATTTTGATGAAAAATTTAATAATCACGATTATTTACTTTCTTGCCAAAATGGGGGAAAATTGCAACTTTGACCTTATGGGAACAAAGCACATGATGTCCCAAGCCCACTGACCAAGTTTGAGCAAATTTGGATCTCAAAATCTCTATATATCTACTGTTTCAGAGACAAAAAGCATGAATCTGACACCATTTCCACCCTGTGCACTCAAATGAGCCCACACTTCACTTAGAGCACCCAAATGATATATATTTTAAGCCTATGATGGAAAAAATGCAAAAAGTTGAAAAAAATCCCAAGCTATGAATAATCGTGAATATTTACTTTTGTTGCAAATTTTTGCTTGAACTTTATGATTTTGATCTTTATATGTTTTTATGCATCTATGCATGTTTCAAAATTGATTTCAAACAAATTGGACTCAATTTGTCAGCAATTCAGACTGAAGGGCATTTCAGGACGGAAATTGCAGAAATTTTCTAACTTTGGCATTGTATTCACCTAACGAGAGCAATGCAAGCGGTGGAGAAGTTGCAAGAGCTGCCACCCTACCAACTGGACCCAAGTTCAGTAAATATGGCCAAGGCAACATACTTGTTCTAGAGAACAGTTTGAAGAAAACAATACAACAATTTTCACAGGCAGGTTCAAGAGTGAAGAAGGACACCAAGTAGAGTTGCAACTGCTACCAAAAGAGATCTATGATGTCGCTGCAAAGCCAGACAAAAAGGAGGCCAACAGAAGGATGGGCCTCAGGGACTTCTACGACCAAGAACCATGCGGCGTAGATTTCTAGTGAGGGCGAGCTTTTTGAAATGGGGCCTCTAAACCCAAACCAATGGGCCTACCCTCACAAAATGTTCGTAAAGAGGTACGCACACTACTTGGGGCACCACCTTCTTTTGGGAGTGGAGAAGGAAACCAATCAAAATAACACTTGCACTCACCCACTCAAGCAACACACTTTGAAAACCCCCTTACTCTATATACACTTTGGACACTTGAACACCATCAACGATTATGCAACCCAATGCCGTGCATCAAAATGAAATATTCAATTTGTGGAATAGCATTCACCTTCTCCCCATAAGAATACCCATAATACATCCAAACTCTTCCTCTCTCAAGCACTCATCAAAAAATCATGCGCACAAGACTTGCCTCTCAAACACACAAGAGAATCACTTACATCAAACTAACACACTTTGCATAGAGAGCTCATCTCCATCTATGCAATGCCGTGACACAAATAAAATCACCATGAGAGGTAGCCACATGCATATGTAATGAAGCAAAAGAGAGTTGGAGAGAGAAATTTCTTTAGACCAATTGAATAAGTGTGGAGAAACAAACCAATGGTAAATTGAGAATAGAACACTTACTTGATTTCTCGCACACCTTTTAAGGGGAGGACAGACGCTGGCTAACCATCACGAATTGCGACACTTGAAAGTTTTGAAGATGATTTCATGATCATTGACATAATCATGAGAGAGATCATGATGTATTTACAAGTTATTGAGGTGCTACAAATGATTTATTGGGTTGATGGAGTAAGAGATTGTAGAATGGAAAGAGTGGAGAATAGAGTTGCAATTCCTCCAAAGAGGAGGGTTAGGAGGGAGGATGTGAAAGAGGGAGAGTTGGGGTTTTCTCTACTATTGATCAAGAAACAACATGAAGTTGAAAATATAGGTGTATGTCCTTGAGTCTCTCCAAGGGGAGCTATTTATAGTTGTGTAGGAGTGGGATTATGCTACACTTAATTAGAGTAAGTGATTAGACCTAATTAAGTGTCCTTTGACCACTCATTGAATATTGGACATAAAAGGGACTATTTATTCACCAAAAATATCATTTTAGACCGTGAAGGCTCCATAGGGGTGCATAATGTAGGTGGGCCCCACCATGAGGCCCTACGGGTGGCTCCTGCGGGGTATCTCAACTTGTCTGTCTTGGCATTTAGAAAGCATCTTTAGGTTGGTCCCATCACATGCAAGTGACCTTGAACACTCATTGCTCTTCTAGAAGATGAGTAGGGGAAAAATAAGATCTCACCCTCTTGATTTACTTGATTTACAGTTCCCTTTTGCTGCGAATCTGACAGATTTACACTATTTTGACCATAACTTTTTACCTGTAGCTCGGAATGACATGCTTCAAAAGGAAAAATTGACCTTCTCAACATGTTTGATATGAATTTGGACTATTCTTCACGCCCATGCACCAAGGAATTCGGTTTGGAAGGTCCACACTAGGCTAGGGAACCTTTTGCTTCCAAGTCTTCTTGTATGGGCCCTTTGCTTGTATGCATCCAAGGGGAATCATGATTTTTCAAAAGGCTATGATGCTTAAACAAATAGAGGAGGGCCCAATATTATTTGCTTGTGAAAAGAATATACAATTGGAGTCTTTTTGAAAGGAGAGAAACTATATGTATATTCTTAAGAGATATTGGGCCACCTATGTAGGGGGCATAGAAGACTTGTAGAGAGGGACCATAATCTTTGGTAAAGACAAGTGGAGAGTTGATTTCCATGGGAATTTATCTATATGGGGTGGAAGATGGATATATTATTTTTCTACTACTAATTCACAAGAGGTAAGAAAGTTTGGGGGTATATAGTTGGTTATTGTATGCTTATTCTATTTACAAAGCAAAAAAGAAAAGGGTGGTAATATAAATATATGACTAAGGTGACATTTTTGGGAAGAGTATAATGTATGTGTCGCCACAAAGGTTAAACGAAGAGGGGGAATTTACTCTAGATAACTTAATAGCGTAGAAAAATATATACACATATGAGGAAGAGGACGTTGAGTAGGCTGACAAATGTTGCAAAAAGATGGTTACCATTTTACGCCACTCACTAGAAAGCCTATGAGCTACTGTCTACAATCAAAGAAGATGGATTAGCCCAAATTACTGACCAACAAGGGCAAAAAGTAGAAGTGGTGATCACAAAAGAGATTGTGTCTGAGGCATTGACAGAAGGGATGAAAATGAGGGCTCGAGACAGGAAGATAGCAGGCACCTTCACCAAGGAGATTGCTACTGCAATCTTTATCGACCTCATCCAAAGGCAAGTGGAAGAATCAGCACGTTTGTATCATCAGCACTTTCACTTTCTAGCAAAGAGACCTCCACGGTACACCACCCCTAATCATGCAGTTGCGACTACCTTCACCCAAGTGTTGAAGTCAACAACAAGGCAACCGGTTGATCACGCGCAGTATATGCTAACTACGTTGAAGGGCACCAAGAAAGAAGGAAAAATTACTTATTTGGGCACGCTTGAAGTACTGACAAGAATAGCATACCATTCTATTGGCATGGTAGACAATTTGCGCCAGCCCCAGATCAAAACACATGGATTGTGTCTGCACAGCCTTCTCCAAGGACTATGCGTTTGTCAAAGAGAGTTTATAAATCTGATGAAGAATCTATTGAAAGCTCCGAGGAAGCTCATATCAATGAGAGCTCAGACAATGAGAAAACACGGGCTAGGATTCAAGAGATGAAGAAGAAAGCAGTAGCTACACACCAAGAGGAACCTCAGCAAAAAGAAAGGTGAGGCTTGAAAGAGAAAAATAAACTTACGAAAGAATCCACAAAGCTGCAAGTAAGGACCCAGAAAGATGGGTTCCAAAAGAGATAAGGGGACTTAGAACAAAGAACCCTGCAAGGAAAGAAGCAGAGGACCCCACAGATTTCCTTGAGCGCATGTATGCAGAGACAGAAGCCCTCAAGTTAAAAGAAGCTCAAGAAGCAGAGAGAAAAGCAAGAGAAGATGCAACAAAACAACAAAGACAAGCAGAGGCTACAGGGCAAAGTGGGACACAGCATGACGAAGAAGAAATGTCTCCAAAGCCTACCTCACCTACTACAGAACAGGCACACCACCCGATGCCAAGCCCTCCACCTTCACCAACAGCTAGATCCGTTGAGGGCGAGGAAGCCAAAGAAAGGAGCCTGAACCAGAGGAGGCAACCAGTTTTGAGCAGCCCAAACCAACAGAGACAGAGGCCACACCTTCTACAACCACCCAACAAGAAACAGTAGAGGCATCCATGAAGCCTGAAGAAGCAAAAGCAGTAGAGGCAACCACACAGCCTCAAGGAGAGGTAGAACCCCCGCTGCAACCACAAGCAACCGCCACAGAACCACTCAAAGAGCTATAAGGTGAAATCGTTGAAATATCTAGACTTCCTATAGAGCCTAGAGGTTGGCAGACAAACGATGAAATCATCATATAGGTAAATGAATATGCCAAGCAGATAAAGGAGATGACTGAAAAAATGCAAGAAGGAGCACTTAGTCGTAGTGCTAAGGCTAGGGAGTTGGAGATGGTCATTGATGCTCTACAAGGAGAGCTAGATGACAAGATGAATGACATCTCAAATCTACAGAGACAGATCAAAGAGTTAAAGGATGAGGCAGAACAGCACCAGCTGGCCAAAGAGAAACAATAAAAAGAAATGGAGGAGCTAGGAGAACTTCTCACAAAGTTAATCGATGCTCCTGCAAGATCAAATATTAACAGCTAATAGAGGTAACAAATAAACTCCTGACCACGACTCTGTCAATACAGAACATCCAAGTGCAGCTTGATGTAGCGAACGCTTCTGTGCAATACTCAGAGCAAAGGATCAATGAGGATCAAGCAACATTTTTGCGATAGATAAGGAAAAATCCATAGTTGCCTCGATCAAAGGTACAGATAAAGTATATATGGCATTGGAAAAGAAGAATAAGGATCTCGAGCTCGAGCTAAAACTAGAGAAATCACAGAGAAGAGACCTTGCACTGATGCGGGTACAACGAGAAGAGCAACTGCTCAAGGAAATAGCAGAGCTAAAGAGAGTCAATTAGTTGATGCGAGAGGGACAACTAGAGACACAAGAAGAAGTTGGTACCTGTAAGCAACCAAGTATTGAAATTCCCTCAGTCTCTTTTGCTAGATGGAAACACAGCCGACAGAAGGGCTAGGAGGAGATGAAGACTTTCAGGTACCACTCACAGATGCTGAACAAGTACACATGGTCCAGCTGTCTAAAGCTAAGAAAGATGCACTTAAAGAGCTGGTTTCCCAGGAGACAAATTCTGAATGGAAAGCAGTGATGGATTGGGAGTTGAGAGTACTCCATTCGGTTAATGTCACTCAACTCACTCCCAACCACATCAATGCACAATGGCATCAACAATCATTGCCATATCTTTTAATCAAGGTAGAGTTGTTACAGGTAAAAGAAAGACTATATAAAGATATGCAGGAAGAAGGCACAGAGGATGTCCACCCCAAGTGGAGAAAGAGCTGGTTGAACAAGAATCCCAGATATTTGATTATGCTCACAAGAGCCCCTTCAGCCGTTCAAAAAGACCCAACCTTTTGTCCTGTACCACGGGTAAGGACATGGCAAGCACATGAATCACTAACTAAGAAGCGGCCTACATGGTTGAACTATCCAAGATTGCCAGCTCTAGAGCAAGGAACACTGATAGAGAAATACATGGTGAAAACCCTAACGGGCACCATGACATTCTTCAAAAGACTCCTTAATCTCTCATGCTGCTCACATGCATTGAAGCCTTTCACGAGCCAGAGCAAGCAGGGGTACCATGGATGTCATTCCTCAAAGTCAATAAGGACCTCTACTTTGACTTAAGTGGCCAGCCTTTTGAAGAAGTTCTTTAACGACTTCTACACCATATGCATGTTTTTGCCTTCAAACAAAATGTTGGCATTTCAAGAAGCATTTTATACAGGCTTCTTCACTTGGCGAGCGAAGATATTTGGGCCAGTGATAAGCAACCTAACATCCAGATTTGTTGGTTATTCAGTCATTGAACTTAAAAACAGGGTCACTATGCAATTCTTACAGGTTCCAGACAAAAGAAAGAAAGATCAAATATGAGAAAGCCTTACATGCACTGAAAGACCACGCTTGGGCGCCGTATTGAATGGCTTATAGGAATAAAGGTGTAGGCTCGCTCGTTATCATTGGGTACCTTGTTTGGGTAAAGGTATGGGCTCATCCCTTGTCATGGGTGGTTTCCCAATCAATCAATGTAACTAGGACCCCTTGAAGCTGGCATGGCTCGTCATCACGAGCATGGCAGAAGCTTGTAAATTGTTTGGATATGGCAATATAATCGACTCACCATTGTGAGTTTTGCAATATATTCTTTTAACTTTTCTTTTCTCCAAAACTCACAATTTGTGAGTGAATTGTATTAAGCACAGCATAAAAATTACAAAACAACCTCAAGCTCAAGCCGAGCCTTGAGGTGATGAAGATTTCAAGTTGTATGTCTACCACCTCTCATCAAGGCTTATCATCACCGGATTAACAAATTAGGTGAACTATAGTTCTAGGCTTTACTTATCGCAGGTTGATAACATGGCATGGGTAGCCCTAGACCAATCTTTCAAGTCTTGCTTGCGTTCGAGTGTATAGATCACCACTCTGCTTTCTTGTATAAGCTTTGAGAAGCTTGCCACGTTAGATCTCCTTCAAACACATGGCGGTTCCTCGCCTGCCATATATGATTAAAGAAGAAGTACCTGAAAATTTAAGTGCAGATGAGAAGAGCATGACTTCCCAACTTCTTGCCACCAAGGAACAGATCAGTCTTGAAGAATCTGATCTGCCATGTTCTTTGGACCCACTTTGCAAATTTTCCTTGCTAGGCCTTGAGTCATCTGGCATTTGATGAATAGGTGGGCCAGATCCTCACTAGCTATCCTGGACCCCAAGCATCGATTTGACCCAAATCCTCTCTCCTAGATCTTTGCATCCATTGCTAGAGAACCCACATCACCTTCCATAAAAATATCTTTATAAACTACGGCCACTTTGCTTTCCAAATGTTCTCCATGACTTCCTCCCATCGTTCTTCTCGCCATTGTCTCTTCCATATTTTGTTGAGGGGGTTAGACCAATTATTCTCATGTATAATTACATGATATATGCCTTTAGAAGGGGTTTCCATACAAGACTACTTTTGATCCATCTCCAAGCATTTCACTCAAACCCGGATTCACAGATTGGCATTACAACATTGTCAAGCTCTTCAATCACTTTGTTGGCTAACAATATCTCATAGCCATTTAGTTGATACTGGGCTGCCAAAAGGTCAATGGTTTTCTTTCTCTTACTGTTACCATCCCAAAAGTGAGCTAGCTGACTCAACCCCTTATTATTCACTTCCTTGAAGTTTCTATCCAATAGGGGCTTTGTGGTGGTCCTACAACTTTAGAGAGTCGGGGGACCAGTGCAAGATGGAGTTCTTGAAGTACCTAGTTTCTTTTCCCCACTCCAAAATCCCAGCTACTCTTTTGCACTTCCTTACTAGTTCTTGTGAGATGCCCCCCAGACTTAGGCTAGACCACGTCAGGGCTAACACATTGCGGTGACACTCTACTCCTTTCCACTTACCAATTTTTGAACCAAGTTTAGCTGTATCTATTTGGTCATGATAGCCCAAGCTTGGTCCTGTTTAGCCAATGACATCACAAATTTGGTGCAGCGGGCCTCAGCATGGGCAACTAGGTTAAGAATTCTGAGACCTCGTTGGTTTATTGGTCGAGCGACTGACTCCCATCTAGCCCACTACCCTAGTCTAGAGGATTTTGTGTTGTTTTTCCATAAGATTATCTTTCTAGTGACACTTAGCTATCTTGAGAAGAGGGATAGGGATGGCAATATAGGGGAGCCTAAATGAATTTATCGCTTTAATCCGACTGGGGAATGGGAGA
Source organism: Adiantum capillus-veneris (assembly GCF_014529385.1). Classification (NCBI taxonomy): domain Eukaryota; kingdom Viridiplantae; phylum Streptophyta; class Polypodiopsida; order Polypodiales; family Pteridaceae; genus Adiantum; species Adiantum capillus-veneris. Next base: position 66,387,566 of record NC_140951.1, on the reverse strand, counting down.
AGAGCATACTCCCACCTTCTGATTTTTGTTCCGATTTTTTTAAGGACCCAATGAAATCCTTTTTAATGAGTTACATCCACCCCAAAGGGGGCCCCCAGGTGCCTGAAGATATTCCCTTTTGAGACAATCTCACATGACCAGTCAAAAGGGTCAAAGGAGTCATTTTCGACAGGGAGATCAACCTTGACTTCTCAATATTACACTTGGAACCCAAGGCCACGAAAAACATTTGCACAATCTCCAGAGCTTTCTTGACAACCTGGGGGCACGCCTCTAAGAAGAGGAGTTAATCATCTGCAAACAGTTTTTCCACGAGCTGCTCATTGCCGAGTAAAGTCAGTCCTTGTAACTCCCCTCGTGCAGCACTAGCTTCGAGCATCATCATAGAGGATGCGATTCGATGGAGAAAAGCAGGGGGCCAAGGGTTGTCCCTCCTTAATAGAGCTTTTGACTTCAAAGGAGCCTACAATTCTATCATTAAACAGGAGCTCTAACTGGTTGCGAGTCCCCACTATGTGAATGAGGTGACACAGGCAAGGCTCAAAGCCCAAAGCTTCCATGATAGCTTCTATGTATGACCATGTTATTCTATCATAAGCATTATCAAGGTCAATCTGTAGCAGAATGCACTCTTCCTTGGTGGAGGCTACGTATGATACCCACCATTGCTACCAAGATGTTGTCATAAATGGATCTTCCTTTAATGAACCCATGTTGATGGGGAGAGATGATCCTATTCAATAGGGGGGCTAGTTTGAGGGCTACTACCTTGGCAATAATTTTATAAGTTATTGATGTCATCATAATAGGGTGTCAATGCTTAAGTTGAGAGCAGCAGACCTCTTTAGAGATGGGTTTGATGAGCCCTCTCTTCACACTTGTATCCAGCGACCCTTTTGTAATGGCTTGGTTAGCCATCTGCATGATTGGGACCTTGAGATCATCCCAAATTCTCTAAATAATTCAGTCATCATCCCATCCCAACCAAGGGAATTTTCCTTGCCAAGAGCTTGCAATGCTAGTTAATATTCGTCTTCAAAGAATGCCCCTTCCTAAGTCGCTTTGGCTTCATCCACTTCCTGGGACCAGATCAGCCATCTCATCTTGGTTGTGTACTGCAATCCCTTTCTCATCATATAGTGAGTGGACACGGCCCCGGCTCTTCTTGACTTTCAAGGCCCTTAAAAAATGTGCTTGATTAGAGGCTTCCGGTTGTAGGAAGTTCTCCCTAGATATCAATCTCGCCTTCTTGATTTCATCATGTTATTCATTAGCCCGGTTAGATTTAGCTTTGATCCACCACTTGTGCTCATTCTCATAGCTAGCCCAGCAGCCTTTCTTGAGGTTAGTAGAGCCACCTTCACTGTGAGATGCTTGAGGTTTGCCTCACTGCATTTTTTAATCCGAGGGCCTAAGCTTTTGATCTCTTTTTGAATGCTTCTAGTGAATAGATCCCAAGATTTATGTTTATTGAGATCCACATCTTGCTTGAGCTTACCCAATTCTTTCTTGGTGGTGAGGCTTTTGAAAAGACGGTCTTTGAAGAAGTGTGACGTTGTTATAAGAAGCTTTTCTCCCCTTTTGGTGTCTGCTCCTCCCTTTTGCTTTCTTAAGTTGTATATGTAGAGGCATGTGATCCAATAGGCTTTTTGTTGAAATCACCTTAATCTCTATTATTGACGAGATCTAGTCAACTTGGTGAGAGCAATAGCATCTGTCAAACCTGGAGGCCGTGCGGGCATACTGGAGACTTGTGTAGATAAACACATGCATGCTATTACAGGGGCCCACCTCCCACAAATAAACCATAGCCCACTTCTCACACAAGCTCAGCCATTTAAATTTTTCATTGCTAGCCAGCATATTGGTAGAACTTGTTATGTCCTTACTCTTCTCTACCATATTGAAATCCCCAACCATCAGCCACACCCCTTCTATCAGGATTATCCCTAAGATGCATCCACAATTTAACTCTAACCTTTGCATTGCAAGGGCCATACACATTCACAATGGTGAGGGGTTGATCATCCCACTTGATTCTAACTCCAAAGACTATGTCAGAGGGGTGGTTAAGAACCATCGTTTGTTCCAATTCTCTAACTACAATAAGTAGAATGCCATTGAATCCTTCACTTCCTTTCCCATAGAATACAAGCTTTTTCCCTTAAGCCTTCTTTCTCCTGCTACGAGTATCGAGGTGGTGTTCTTTGATGGCCCAACAATTGACTGATTTCCCCTTCTTAACTTCATCCCAAAAGATGGCACTCTTCTTTCGGGTCTTTAATCCCTTCATGTTCCAAGAATGGATAGCGAGAGTATCCATCACTGGGAGAGAGGGATGAATTATTCAACATCCGACCAATCACCACATCCCTAGTCCCAAGAGAATCTGAGGGTTCCAAGTCAGAGGATTTCTTCTTGAAGCAGTACAAAAAGGGTTGTGAAGAGGAACAACCCACGTCCCCCCTTTTTGTTGTGCGAGAGGAGCGATAGAGAAGCTTAGGTGTCAAAGCAGGAAAAGGAAATGTATTTTCATTGTCATTGGGGGATTTGCAGTGTGAGGTTTCCCTTCTCCAAAGTCTTGTCCTCTAGCATGGTGTCCACCTTCACAAAGCATAGACTCCTTTACCTCCCCTAATCTTGCCCCTTCGTTACTCTTTAACCGACTCACATTCCCTTCCCCTACGGTTTCCTTACCATGGAAATGGTTGTTGTTCCCTTCACTGGAGACTTGTGTTGTAGGATCGGGATTCACTTTAGCCTTCATGGGGAAATCCTTGGCAAAGTGTCTAAATTTGTTACACTCAAAACAAGCCCCAAAGTAAGTCCCAAAATTGAGTGGAATAGTTATCAGTCGAGCTCCAACGTTGATTGTCGTGCTCTTAGGTGGTGTCTTAGAGACATTCCACCCTATATAGACCCTATTAGAGAACCTGCCTAGACCTCTCTTGTTAGGAACAAACAAGGGGGTGCCCAGTTGACTAGCAAGCATTATGATATAATCCCAAAGCCAGTTAGGCAATCCCACCAATTTGACCCAAACTCGATGAAACCCTTGGAGGGGTTCTATCCAGTCGAACACTGGCTCCCATGGAACCACATAGACAATAGTCCTGGTAAAAAAGAGGGAACATTTATCCATGATCCTTAAGACATTGGAGACTTGTTTGAATCTAACCAAACAGAAACCCTTGGCTAGGTACGAGGTATTTTCAATTGCTCCTCCATGCCCAAGAATTTGTGGTCCTTGTGATGGGAATGGGATCATGCTAGCTATGGTGGATGAAAGAGAAAAGTCGTGCACACAAGTGATTGTGTGTTGGCTAGATTATCACTCAAGCAAATTAGGTTTTAAGATCAACTAACTTGGACTCATAAACACGATATTGAGTATTTGCTGAGCCATCACAAACTCACCATAAACAAGGGAGATGTAAATCAAAAAAATACTTTTGTTTATTCATTCATGAAATGAGCTTTAAGTAGCTCTACAACCTTGCTCCACTGCATATGGGATAATTCCTTCTCTTCACTCCTTTACTCATATTCTAGGATAAAGCTCACACTTTACAATCCTCCCCTTGAGGTTTGGACTAGGAAGAAGCTGAAGAAACTGACATCTCTAGCACATTCCAATAAAAGAGCAAAAGAATATCTTCAATCCAGGAGACCATCCCCAACCCAGGAGACAAACTATCTCTAATCCAAGAGATACTCAAACACCTTCCCGCAAAAAAATGTATATAACTGAGACCAAGCTAGTCCAAGCTATCTCCAAACAAATCCAACTAAAAAGGGAAAGGCAGAAAAAAAAAGCTAGAGAATGTCATCATAGACTAGAAGGCTATTGCCCCCTTCTTTTTCATCTTCATCTTTGTCTTCTTCTACCAAATACACTTTGGACCTTGGATTTTTTCTTGTGCTTCCTCTACCCCTTTTGAAACACTTGGAAGGAAGGTGCCCCTTCTTCCCACAAATGCTACAATTCTTTGATGCTAGACAGTCCTTTGCTATATGCCCTTCTTTGCCACATTTGAAACAAGTCTTGTTACTAGAGCCAACTTAAAAAATCAAGTAGCATTCCTCCCTTTATTCTTCTCCTTGGACATTAAAGAGTTGATTACATCTTGGAAATCTAGTGTTGGATCCTTTTATTCAATGATGGTCAAGATCTGGTCAAAGCTAGGTGGTAAGTCTGCTAGGAGAACTGCAATTTTGTCCTCCTCTGGTATACTATTTACATAAGGTATTTGTGTGGTCATGCTTTTGAGGAAATTGACCAAGCTTGCAATATCTTCATTATGTTCCATTTGCAATTTGTAAAGATCTTTTTTAAGCTCACTTTCCTCTTCTTTTTCCTAGCTCCAAATTTTTTTTTCTAGTGCTTCCCATGCCGCTGATGAGGTATCACAATCATCAATAAAGTGTACATAATTATCATGTAGTGCAATGATTATGATTCCTAATGCATGCTCATCCTTGGCTTGATTTTGTGCACTCATAGCTTGTGTCAATACTTGTGCACCAGCAGTAGATGTTAGATCAATGAGCATTGGCTTGACTATACCCCACAGCTGCTTTCAGCTTGGTTTTCCAAGTATGAAAGCCCTCCCCATTAAATTTCCCAAGTCCCTTCTTTTGCATTGCACTAATAGATCTTTACACAAGCATAAATACCCCTTGGGAGATAGGAAATTTATTTTAAGTTATTGTGCTTGGTTGCAAAGTTTTAATGAGAGAGAGAGAGAGAGAGAGAGAGAGAGAGAGATAGTTCCTTATTCCTTCGAACTTTGTGAAGTTCCTCTTCACCGGAGTGAAGCTCCTCTTCACAATAGTCTTTGAGGTTGTTAAATTTCTACTTAGAAAGCTCGATGAAGCCTTGACAGTTTTGAAAAATCACCTTCAAATTCCTTTTTGTAAAGCTTGAATGTCGCTCCCTCTTAGGGGCTCAATGATTTTGAAATTTTTTTGGCTTTTTTGAAACTCAATGGAAGAAGAAGGGTTCAAATATTTCTCTCTTCTGCAGGTGTGACAAGCCGCCAATAAGCTGGCTTGGGGTGCCTTATGAACTCTATGGAGCTAACCATGAGGTGGGAGTAAGCCCTTGGCTTAAGGGTTTTGGCAACATGTGGGAACAATTCCTTGGCTTGGGCCTTAGCACCGATGCCCTTTAGCCAAGTTGGAACGCAGGATCAAAGGCTTCAACAGCCGTGTTGGTGAGCTTGGCGAGTAGCAGCCGACGGTGGGAAGGTGTAGGAGCGGACCCAAAAATCCCTACAAAATGGTTCAGCACCTTGGGTAGTCCCGTCTCCGGTCGGCTGGAGTAGAGCACTCAGTGATCTTGAGTCAGTTGCGGCTATGAAGTGTGCCATTGGACGGAGACAAGGCCGCAGGTGGTCGCTTCCCAACATTTTGGATCCAAAATGGTCATAGGAACTGGTTAAGCACCTTTTTCAAGTCCGTCGACCTCCCACCCGCCCATGTGTGTGCCCAAAGGCCCTTCCCCCTTTTACCAAAAAATATAGCCCGCCTTATTTCGGATATCTTCTCACGTGGGCCTGCAAAAAAAAAGGGTGCTAACCTCCAAGTTAGGTTGATCCCTCCAAAAGGGGGTTGATCATTAAATGCTCTACACACACACACACACACAACTTTTAAACCAATGTTTTGCATAAAATCGAGGGAGTGATTGTGCAAATCTAATCAAGCTCTAAACTATGCAAATGAAAGGCAATTTGAGCATGGATTGTCTTGACGGGAAACTCTTGAGACAGGCTACTCACACACATTAGTGATGAATTGAAATAGTGATGCACTTGAGAGTAAAGCTATGTACAAAAATGGTGTAAAAAAATGATAAGGTCGATATAAAACACACCTAATGGTGAATCCTAATGCTAATTAGCTTCATAATTAGCTAGGAGAGTAGTGGCCCCCCAAGGAAATCAAACCCAAAGACATGCTCACACTATCCAATTGATGCTAATTAGTCATAAGGTATGCAAGGGAGAGAAGAAGAGAAAATGTCAAAAGGTCCTAATGATGATTAGAAGATGATAATCACACTTATGTGTAGCAATAATCCTAGCAACTAACACACCATAGCTCTAATACAACTTGATGGGAATGGGATTGTGCTAGCTATGGTGGATGAAAGAGAAACATCATGCACACAAGTGAGTGTGTTGGCTAGATTATCACTCAAGCGAATTAGGTTTTAAGATCAATTAACTTGGACTCATAAACACGATCTTGAGTATTTGCTAAGCCATCACAAGCTCACCATAAACAAGGGAGATATAAAGCAAAAATAGACTTGTGTTTATTCATTCATGAAATGAGCTTTAAATAGCTCTACAACCTTTCATCGCTGCATATGGGAAAATTCCTTCTCTTCACTCCTTGACTCATACTCTAAGACAAAGCTCACACTTTACACCCTGAAGCCACTAAGTCAGCTTGTACCTATTTAGGACTTTTCCATTGAATCCAAATATAAGCGTACTTGCATGGCCAGCTGCTTTTTAATCAGAGCTAGTGGAATTGCCATTGTAATAGCCTCTGCGACCTCCACCTGTTGCGAAAGAGATTTCTTTAAAGCACTAAAGGCCCTATCCACTAGTCCGTCTTTCAAAACCCCACTACTTTCAGTCTATGGGCAGGTTCTTTTGTTGTCGTTTGGGCCAATCTCAATTTATATGTTAACTTCTTTGAGTTCATGTTCCAATTGAGCCTTTACATTTCTTTAGTTTTTCAAGGTCTCTCTCACTTGATGACTTAAATGATGTGGCTTTATTGCCATCCTTAGAGTTGGGACCCTTTACAATGCTGGCAAATGAGACTCCTGGTTTGAGAGATGTAGAGTTGATTGCCATCTTGTTTAGGCTGAGCAGCAATCCCAATTGCACGCTTGCACCAAACTAGTCGAACCGCCAACCTACCCCACGTTGAGAAGCACGGAAGACCTTCTGGAGCAACGCAACAACAAAAAGGACCCCGCCAGAGCTGTGTTTAGAGCAGATGAGCTCCCTGCACCTCCGAACAGCAGCCCTCAAACCCTAGCTCACCATCGTTAATGCTATCTTCTAACATTCGTCAACGTCCCTAGACTTTGTTCGTTTAGTTCTTTGTCGTAGAAGTTTTCTTCTCCTTCTTTTTTTTTTTGCAAAACTCACAATGGTGAGTGGATTATATTTGCTTATCCAAAAAATCACAGATTTAAGTCATGCTCGTGCCGAGCCATGACAACTCCAAGTACTCATACATATATCGGCGGGGAGCCATCCCAGGACACTCAAAAATAGGCTGACCCAGCTTCGACTACGTAAGAATTCAAATAATAACTTTTCAATGCGGCATCAATCGCCATGTTCCATTCTTCATAGTTCATTAGTTTTCCAATAGCAACCATCACTTCTCTGCTTTCTTGCAGAATCTCTATAAATCTAGGTGTTTCCAGGGCGTTCTGAAAGACCCGATAGTTTTTGGCCTTCCAAACATGTCTAAACTAGCAAAATCTAACAATTTGTGTACCAATTAGAAAGCGCTTGACTCTTGAACACATTCCCACCCAAGAAGAGATCATTCTTGAAGAAACATGTCTTTTGAACCCATTGGCAAACCTTCTCTGCAAAGCCATAAATTGCAGGGCACTCCTTAAATAAGTGAGGAAGCCGTTCTACATTGCAAACGTCTATCTAGACCAATTCCTCTGGCTAGGACCTTCACACTAGTAGGTAAAGCTCCCAAAGGACCTTTCGTAGAAAAACCTTCATCCTAAGCGTCCATTGTGGGCACCAGATGTTCTCGGCGATTGTCACCCATTTTGATTCTGATCATTGCTTGTGCCACTGCTTGTTCAAGGGGTAAAACCAATTCGGCGAGGCCATAAGGGTGTTGTACTCGTCCTTAGTACATAATTTAAGGAGCCATTGAAATTTTCTTATTTTTCTTCCAAGATTTCCACATTACTTATTAGTAGCCTAAAAGAGCATCCTTCTTTCTCTTTCCACATCTTGTGATTATCTTGTAAGTAAACCATGTACATCTCAAATTTTTAACTGAATTGGTGGACTTATTTTTGTTGTAGAGTCAGCCTTTGTTGTGCCAGTAAGATTATTTTGGCAACTCCAATTACGTATACACACCAAGTTGTGAGGTAATTTGTTTAGCACTACCGCTGTTGAAATACCACACAATAGACACACACATATATCATACAAAAA